>NC_139404.1:184356968-184393550 GCF_905368555.1 Meleagris gallopavo | reverse complement strand
TCAGGGAGAAAATACTACAAGTCTAACCAAGTTATCATCACCTCCATTTCCTAGCAGTCATGAAATTAATAAAATGATCATGAGGTTGGCCATGAGCCAGAAGGGTGCCCTCTTAGCCGATAAGGCCAATTGCATCCTATAGGGCATTCAGGAGTCTGGCCAGCAGGTCAAATGAGGTGATCTTCTCCCTCTACTCTGCCTGGTCAGGCCTCACCTGGAGTATTGTGTCCAGTTCTGGGCTGCCAGGAACAAAAAAAGCATAGCAGTTCATGTTTTCAACTGTAACAGGGATTGATACTGTTCTAGATATTATTTCTGTGTGCCTCCCTGAAAGAATCTGAAGTGTGGGCCAGCTGCACACAAACAGAAATTCCAGGAGTCCTCTGAGATAGGGAGCGAGGAAAAAGCAGCCTGGGAAGACCTTGGAGGATGTGGGAAGGAGGCTAGACACTTTATATTTGTCTGTGACTAATACAGAATCCTGAATGGTTCACACCCAACTTGTAAGTCAATGAGAAAAAAAAAAAAAATAGAAGATTCATCTGTCTCTATTATCAATCATTAATATAGTACTTAAGCTTTCTCTCTGACTAATCCTGTGATTAAAAGGTATATAAAGAGTTGTGATTTCACATTTGAACCTAAACAAAGGATAGAAATTGTCAACTAGCTAGGATAGAAATTGTCAACTGTTTAATGATATGGAAGTCTACTGTAAGGTGATAATTTCAGTTCCTATTATATTTTGTGTAGAAACTGACCTCCTATGTGTATCTTCAAAACAACTTCCTGACTTACAACATTAAAGTGCTGTTCATAGTGTTGCAGCCTTGGCTGCCTTGAACATATTTCTGTGGCTCCTACCTGCTAAATATCTGGGGCTAGACTAACCATGGTCAACTAACATTCTTGTTAGTCAGCTGCCTTTCAACTTCTAGAAACTTCAGTAGAGGGATAAAATAATAATAAAAAAAGCAAACTAGAAGATGTCCCTTCTTTTCTGAGAGGTTGAACCTGAACAATCTCTGAATTCTGTCTTTCATTGCACAATGCAAAATGGACTGTGAAATTGTTTACCTTAATGGACAGTGTTGGTTTCTTTTAGAAAGAGAATGAACTTTATTGGGTAATCTAAACCAAAATCACTGGATTTGATTCATTTTTAGTGAAATTGCTTTTGTCTTTTTTGTTCTTTTCATGGATGATAATTCACTAGGGAAGAGGAATCTTTAGTAGGCACGCCTGCACCTCCGTGCAAGTCTCTACAGAAATATATGGAGTTATTTCTTAAAAAAGGACTGCATCTGGACAGCAGCAGTTACACTCTCGTCTGACCCAGAGCCTACAGACCACAAAGAGGGCTATGGCAGTGACAAATGGGGCAACAGGTCATCTAGAATTCAGTCTCATTTGATGTTTATGTTAGTATTAAACTAACATCGGGCCATAATAGAAAATGATTCAGAAACTGCTGGACAAAATTCTAAAGCACAAGAACCAATATCCCTTCCGAAATTGATAACATCAATAATGATAAATCTTTGTAGTCTTAGAAATGCCCTTTAACATACAGGATACCATCAAATTGCTTCCTGCAAGTTATCCAGCTGATATCAGATGGCAACATTATCAGCCCAAGGCTATAAATGAAGAAGTCTGCTTCCACAAACAATGCCATAAGCCCTTATACATTTCTTCAGATCTCTCTTTGGAAAACACTGCCAGAACCAATCATGCAACACACGACAAGTACATAGCACCCGGGGAAGAAATCCTCCTCCAGAAAACCCAGGCACTTCCCTCAAACTTCTAAAACAGACAGTTGCAGCATTTGGGTTCTTCTTTATTTTATTTTATTTTTTGAGGGAACATAAGAGGAAAAGAAACTTGAGATTACCAAAACTGCAATAAATACCAGATGGAGAAAATAAGGCACATTGTAAAAGATACAGGGAAGAGACAGAAAACAGGAAAAACTCCAGGATAAATGATTGCCTCATTCTCCACCCATCCTGACTGTCCCACAGCATCACAATATGGGAACCCAGGAATCTCACAGTCTTAGGAAAAATGAAATAAGAGATCACTTGATTTGCAGTATTACGCAAATGCCACAAACAATACTCTCCAACTCCAAAATAAACAAATCAAATCCAAGGAAAATTAGATGGGAAGCATTAATGCTCTCTGCTATTTATTCACACATAATTTATGCAAACAATTCATACTAAATATCCGAGATGCTCTACAAGCTTTGCTTTTAAATCCATTTTCTTTTCAAATTAAAAGGAAATAACGTAGTTTGACTTCAAATGCATCTAAATTAGGGTCTTAACCTGAAATCCACTGCAGAAAAAAAATCAAGCCATAATCTTGAAATCTACTGTAATAGAATCTCCTTTTGCAGCTTACAGAATTCAGACACAATTCTGGGTGGGAGATGAGGAGAGAGAGAAGATCCCCCTTCTCCCATCCCAAGAGCCATAGATCAATGCTTTTTTTTTTTCAACAAAAACACTGAAATCCCTACAAAAGTCATTAAAATTATCTGGATATCATCAAACTTCTCTGTACTGAAATTATCTTTTCTCTTTTATAATCTCGAAAGTATTAAACCATTGCCACATCTTACTGAGGCTAAAAAAGTACAAAGAGTCAGTTCCAAATGCACTGAAATTCACGGCAAGAAGATAATACAGTGAAAAAGAAGAGGTAAGGTCCATTCAGATCAGACAGGAGCAGATCCAGTAGCAGAATGGGAAAGCCTACTGGACCTAAGCATGGAGCTTGTGAAAAAAATAGTTGTTCCTTGATAGCTCGGGGTCCCAACATCTCACCACATGTATCCATAAGGTTAAGAAATTTATGGATGTTGTTTCCATCATGTTGCCAACACATGGGCTCCTCTGGCTGCCCTCATCCTGCCTCCATTCTGGAGCCCAGCCATGTCCCCTCCACAGACACACTGTGTTTCCCCTGGTCAGTCTGACTTAGGCACTCTACAATAAACAGTGATTAAGACAGTAGACAACAGAAAAGCCTCAAAGCACAAATCAAAAGGTTTCCTGGCCCAGCTTCCTAATGCAAGAGGTAAATGTTAAGAATGAAAATCAGTGACGTTTTTTGAAATTCTGGAAGTCAGTTTGAATTTGATACAAGGTTATGATTTCTCTCCAACTACCCCACACATCTAAAATTTCAGTGTCTAGTCCAATCTGGTTTGATAGACTTGCTTTGCAGCCAGTATAAAGAGACAGTCACTTCCAGAGGGCAAATCACCTGCAGCACCTCAGCGGGGCCCATTACATTGGACATCAAAATGGCTCAAGGAGACACAGCACGTCATTTCTACACCACCAATGTCAAGTGTGTGCTGCACCATCTGACAGGCAAAATACAACGCAAGTAAGTGTATCAAATACACAGCACTGACTAGCCTGCAAATAGACCTTTTCTTGAAGCATTCTTCCTCGCAAAGCCAGAATGAGTTTTGGTCCTTCCAATTCCCCTGGGGTTAGCCTACTCCAGCTCACAATCAGAGAGAGAAATGTGTAAGAGAAATAAATACAAAGTCTGTTGACACTTATCCCCATAATACTGTGAAGAAATACTCTAGTGAATGTGACAATTATTTCAGAGTAACTTCCAATAAACAGTAGTCCAGCTGCTAAATAACGTATGCTGATTAACATTAGAACTATCATTATAGGCACCACAAGTCACATTTTCAGTTCAACTGTATAACTGTTTCTGCAGGTATGGAGGTGACCCATGTCTTTAGAGGCCATGAGAGCTTGCTCCAACCTGCAGCTGCACAGTCGGGAGCCCGTTGCAGGAATCAGGTTAATCTTTTGTACCCTGTATTCAGAAAATGAGCAAATTGGGCTCTGGAAGCAGAAAAACAAGGAAAAAATACTTTAAGATGACTAAACATGCTCACGTAGGGCTTTCCACTCCACCAAGAACACCACTGAGAGCCTGAGGTGCAGGATCAGCACCATGTGGAGCATCTACGATAGACTGTCCTGGATAAAAAAGAGGTGGATGGAGCTCTTTTTCAACTGGAAGAAAGTTGCAGTTGTTGATTGCGGTACTCATGGTGGATTTACCACAGCCAAACCAAAGTTTTACAGCAAAAAAAATCTTGCTGGAGGTAAGTGAAAGCTCACAGCCATAAGACTGATGAAGTGTCACACCAATTCCAACAGTGCTGAACTAACAATAAGTTTGGATCAGGTTGGAGTAAGAGGATGGACTAGAAGACATTCCAGTCTGACAGTTTCTACAATTTTATGATGTTCTTTGAAATACAGACTGCTATATTCCTTGAAAAATCAGACCTTAAAATTGCTGCATATTTCCTGTCTTCATATCTTTGGGCCTACGCTCCTCATCTACGATGTGGTAATAACATTAACATCAAGGACAGAATTCAACTCCAATCCTACTCAGATTCCGATTGATTCAGGATATCCTCAAGGGACTGAAAGATATGACAGAAATTGTGCACAGACCAATACTCCTGTGCAGCTGAAGCAGGACACCAGATAGGCTACGTTAGGGCATATTAAATGAACTTCTGGGGAAAGTTCAAGTGGGTTCAGCTGATCAAACACGAGTTCACATCCAGCAACTCCTGATGCCAAGGCAACATGTCTATATTTGCAAGTCTGAACCTGGGGCAAGTCTGAACCATAATTTCCACATCCAATTAAGGTTGTGATGAAAAAAAATTAAGAGACAGTGAGGAGTAAAGAGTAAAAAGGAATTCCAGTAAGCATAATGGAATTTACCCTGTTACAGAAGACTCTCAAGAGTGTTAAAATATGGAGAACTGAGGTACAATAAATCAATGCTAAGGAAAAATGAACAGTCTCCAAGAAACTGTGCTTTGAATGAGCAAACTGATGCAAAAATAATCCTACTACTACTAATGATGATAAAATTAATGAGTGTTTGATAACGCAGACACAGAATGGGCAGACTAGATATGAGCAGGCATTTCCACTCCGCTGAGTGCTTTAGCTCTGCCAACTTGATCACAATCTTTTTGTGCACTTTCAGTGTGCAGTATTCCAGGTATACGAATACTAAAACATGAAGTTTTCAAAGGCACTCAGCGTTGGATTAACATTTCTCTCCCTGAAGACCAGGGTGATTTCTTTATGCTCCTTCTTACATCTTCCTCCCTCTCCTCCTCTCCCCAGCCTGAGATTTATAATGTCATTTTATACAGCCTTACTTTTTCTTCTTGAAATAATTCCTGTAGCTTTATGAATTATGTCCATAACATCATGTTCTGAATACCTATTTTAAGGTGTTTCTTTTGTCCTACTGGTTCAAACAGAACATCAGCTTACGTTGGAAAAACTCCAATAAAATCCATATACAGTTTCTCCATTAAGGCAAAAGGCTTTTGCACAGGCACTACCCTACAATATAAACGAGCACATACATGTGAAATACTGTCATTATTTTACAGCACTGTCTGATTTCCCTTTGAATGCCTAAAATGAAGGGTTTCTCCTGCGTACAAAATGCAAGGACTGGAACTTAAAAATGATAATTCAGTGGCACTCTGGTCTTTTTATTATTATTATTTTATCTCCTATCATTTTAAATAACACCAACTGACAACAGGTCGACGTGTTGAATGAATCCAGATGCATTCGCTGACTGTAAAGAATCTGAGAGATGGAAAGTGGCAAGAGACTGGTATTGTGCTCATTAGATCACTAAGCAGCTGCTTTTATAAACAGAATATTTAACGAGGCTCTACAAAGATATTCAAATGTAGCTGCTAGAATGCACTTTGAAATTTTCCGCCTAATACAAAAATGCAAGAGATGAGAAATTATCTCCCTTTAAAGTAAAGAGTTCAAGGTGAATGTTACCTGATTAACTCACTTTGTTATTAATTAAATTCAATAAAAATCTCAAATATGGCATGCCATCCTTTATTAGCATTTCTGCAGATATAAGAACCATGCTTACCATTCAGAGAACAAAATTTAGTTGGAATATATGAAATATCAAAGAATAATAACATAGCAGAGAAAGGAGTTAAGTTCAAATCATGAGACTAAAGGGAAAAAAGAACTCTCTCCTAGTGAGGTTTATTAAGACCCAGGAAAAAAGTCATTATTATGTATTTTGAATGTATTTATCTACACATTTAAAAAATGTGTATATATATTATATACTATTACACCTCTATATGCCTTTCATATTAAAGAAACAGTCATTTATTTGAAGGTTAAGATATTTTGAGTGGAAAATGTTCATCTACAAGTGAGAACACATCAGAAAAACAGTTCCCTCCTCTCCCCACCTCTCACCTGGACTTTTTCTGATTCCATTATGTGATTCTTATCTCTTACTATATGGTCCTACGTTTCATTTAGCTGTAATATCAAATTGCCAAGAAATGGTCTGGACAATATCTGTCTGTGATCTCATTCCAGTCTCAGCATTCACATTAGCCACCTACTACCTTTTCAGTAGAGAGGAAAGATGAGTAGATATGCAAACTGGGCAGCACTGCCCTGTTAATTCTGCATGTTATTGCCAAAGTGTTCTGATGAGCCCTGGGAACATAATTGCTCTGCTTCTTCCCAAACTTCTGGGGTGTAAGCAGAAAACTGCAGTCTTTTAAATGTTTTCTTTCAGCAAAACAGAAATGAGCATTATAAATATGTATACTCCATATAAATTAGTATTTCTACAGAAATGGAAAGTTGAGTTAGTTGAAAATCAAGACTTAGCTCCCAAGAAGATATGTTTCTAGCAAAAGGAAAATTTTATGGTACAATCTGTTCCCGCACCAGGACAGAGAAGGATCTCTCCAGGTATTTGTGTGGGTGGGGACAAGTAATACAGAAGACTCCTTTCACAATTCAGCAAGAATTAACTTAATATAAAAGCATTGCCAAATGTGACTTAACTGAAAGCTGTAACAGGTATTAATTGATGTCATCTGTACACAAGAAAGAATCCATTTGTGACCTAAGTGTCATGAAAATCAGCATAATTGCACACTTTATGATTCGGGTGATTTTTTCATTAAATTAGGAGTTCAGAGTGTGACTACAGCTTCATTATTTGATTACCTTTATCTCATGACTTGCATATCCTTGATTTTAAAAAGGCATTTGATACTGTCTCCCACGACATCCTTATAACAAAGCTGAGGAAGTGTGGGATAGATGAGTGGACAGTGAGGTGGGTTGAGAACTGGCTGACTGGCAGAGTGCAGAGGGTCGTCGTTGGTGGTGCAGAGTCTGGCTGGAGACCTGTAACCAGTGGTGTCCCCCAGGGGTCTGTGCTGGGTCCGGTCTTGTTCAACATCTTCATCAATGACCTTGATGAGGGGATAGTGGCCACCCTCAGCAAGTTTGCTGATGATGTTCTGGGCTCCCCAGTACAAAAAAGACAGGGATCTCTTGGAAAGAGTCCAGCGGAGGGCCACAAAGATGGTGAAGGGCCTGGAGCATCTCCCCTATGAAGAAAGGCTAAGTGAACTGGGTCTGTTTAGCCTTGAGAAAAGACGACTGAGAGGGGACCTGATCCAGGTTTATAAATACCTGAGGTGTGGCGGCCATAGCGGTGAGGCCAGTCTCTTTTCAGTGGTACGTGGAGACAGGACGAGGGGAAACGGACATAAGCTGCAGCATAGGAAGTTTCGCACGAATGTGCATAAGAACTTCTTCACAGTGAGGATGACGGAGCACTGGAACAGGCTGCCCAGGGAGGTTGTGGAGTCTCCTTCTCTGGAGATATTCAAGTCTCGCCTGGACGCCTACTTGTGCGACCTGGTGTAGGGAACCTGCTTTGGCAGGGGGGTTGGTCTCGATGATCTCTAGAGGTCCCCTCCAACCCCTACAATTCTGTGATTCTGTGATTCTGTGATCCTTCCAGCTAAATCCGGAGCACGACACCAAGCATTAAATACACATGTGCACACTATGAGACATATAAAAGACATTAAAACCTGAAACACTCCATATTTCAAGTTTAGGAACTGATAGTCAACGGGAAAGTACCAAGAAGTCACCAAATTTCACCACATTGCTGAAATATAAGAAATAAACAGCTCCAATGGGGAGAATGATACCCTCAGAGGTACCATCTCTACCAAGGAGACCATTAGGAGTAACTCTAAGAAGCTCCACCCAATCCTTCCTTAAGGAATGAGACAGTGACTGCCTCTAAAAAAAGAGAAACCTCCAAAAAATGTGAGATTTGATTCAAAACATAAATATGCCTCAAGCTAAAGGGTTATGAAAAATGTTCCCAGTGAATTTATCCGTGAGACAAATCCATCATTCCCATACAGCAAGAAACAGATTGTATTCAGGAGACAGAGAACTGCATTCCCTCATGGCGCAAGCAATTTGGGAGGCACCATGGTATTTATTTAGGGAATGACTAATTAGGTATGAAGCCAAGGGGAAAAAAAAGGCGGGAGGGAGGCTCTAATGTGCTAAAAATATAATTATTAAGAAAATACATGAACTACAGCTAAAAACATGCTCTTAGGGAGAGCCCAGGGACACGTCAGGATTAAGCTTCAGCTCTCTGAACTAGCGACGCGTGAAAGAGTTTATTTGTCACCATGCCAGACACCTGGACATCACTGAAGTAATGATGAGGCTGAGGAAGGAGAGACCTGAGGGGCAAAAAGGAAATTCTCATTAATTATAGATTAGAATTGGTTCAGTATGTACTGTGGGAAGGAGGGACCAGTATGAGGACATAAGTCACCCCAGACAGCTGCTGAGAAGGGGGAAGAAGACAGCTGTCTGCGATGGGGAGGGCAGGAGAACTCTGCATTCTGAATGAGCATTCAGAAGTATTTATACCATAGAACCACAGAATAGATTGGGTGGGAAGGGACCTTAAGGACCATCCATTTCTGACCCACTGCCACTTGCAGAGTTGCACCCACCAGCTCAGGCTGCCCAGGGCCCATCCAACCTGGCCTTGATCTCCTCCAGGGATGGGGCACCACAGCTCTCTGGGCAGCAGTGCCAGGGCTTCACTGCCCTCGGAGTAAAGAATTTCTGCCTAGCATCTAGCATAAATTTTCTCTTTTCACTTAAATCAATTCCCCCTTGTACTATCACTATTAAACCATGTTAAAAAAAAGAAGACTGTATATCTGTATGTCTAAAGGGGTAAGCATGAAGAATTTTTAGGCCCCTCTAGAGCAAGGATATAACAGGGATCGTCATATTCAAAAGTATAAAATTAAACTTCTTTTTTTTTTTTATGTAAGTGTATTGTGGGTTTCCACCACCTGCCCAAACAAAGCCACATATCCCTATGCTAGTAAAAGTCTTGCATGGTGAAAGGAAGAAGTCCCCCACATTTGGAATCTTTAAAATGAAGGTCCGAGGAAATAATGCAGTGGATCAGCAAGTGCATAAAATAACCTGCAAGGTCATAAGAATTCCAATCACTGATTTTATGACTTTATCAGGTACTTTAAAAAGTCAAAGACTGATTTATTACTATTTAAAAAAAGAAAAGACATTCAACCAACTTATATACACCCACATATGCACTTATCCAATGTATTAGTCATCTACCACTACCAAAACAGAATAAAAATATATTTAACAAATCCTGCAGAAAGTCAAAATATTAATTCCTTGCAGACATGTTAGTCAAAAAACCTTCTCTTGCATTCAGCTTAGGCTGTCAGAATCTCTTATGGACATCTATGACACAGATCTGCCAAATCAATAATTCACTTTTTGGCAATAAGAAATACACAATGCAGACATATATTTGTTCAAGATTCAGCTGAAAACCATTTCCTTATATAAGAGTATGACCTGTTCAAGCTACCTTCCAAAATTTAGCAAATCTCTCTCTACTTAGGCATGCACTGATGCAGGATATCTTCATGTCCTGTCTACAACTTGGAAAAGAAGAATTGTCCACATCCATGCATTTGACATGGAAACAGAATTTGTTCCTGCTGTGCATGCCAATGACATCAAGAAATGCCATCCCTAAAGCAGAGCCTTGTGGCAGAGCTCACTGTACAGGCAGAAGTGGAGAGCACAGGATTCATAATGAAAACATTCACAAGGAAAATGCTCAGTAGCCTTCTCCTGTGCTCAGGAAGTGCTTTATTTTAGGATCTTTAACCTTAGATTATATATATTAGCCTGCAGGGTGGAGGGCTAAACTGATAGTGGACTTTGCATTTTGCTAACAGTTGGACTTATACTGTCTCCTTAAATGTGCTTCTAAAAAGTGAGGCTGATGTTGAGACAGAAGTTCACATTTAAGTAAATGCCTTGCTCCTCACTGCTTAGAAATGTCAGCAGTGCCTTTTCAGGGTTAATGCAGATAGAAAGGGATTTGCACTCTATAACACTTACAAAACCTCACAGATAGCAGTCCTGTTGATCAGTGCTTCCATTTTGTAGTCAAATGGAGGTCACTGCAGTAGATGTTTTTCAGAGGAAATGATTAGTATGGCAAAAGATGTAGGGAGGATTTGCAAGAGATGAAAACAAATGACACTAGCCTTGTAATAAAAATTCAGAGTGCAGCAGGGAGGGGAAGATGTATCATCATTAGCTCATTTACTGGTTGCGAACTACGGAGGGTTCACAGCCATGAATCTTTCCATGCCGCATGCACATTGTAAGGAGGCAGCGATCTCTAACACACATCCTTAAGATCAGACTCAATGATCACTAATAACATGCACTCAGACTAGAAAACAAAAAAGTGCAGGTTTTCTAGGTGGTGCACTTCAGAGACTGGGCACTTCAAATATTGCAGGAACCGGGGCCAGAATCTTCCAAAAACGAATCACAGTGGAACTCCTCAGCTTACAAAAGGAAAGCCCATCCTAGTCACTGCTTTGCAACACTAGGACTAAGCTCACCAAAACAACAAGCCCTAGGAAATTTGAGCATTAACCTTCATCCACGACTGTGCAAAACTAGGCATGTAGGAAACAACAAAGCATTGGAATTCTTCTGGATTACCACCTGTATACAGAAACATGTTTGGCTTACAACATATCAAAAAAATTAGGGAATCTGACTTTCAGTGACATGTGCATGCTTTGCTGCATGGAGAAGAGCAGTACAATAAGGCTGATGGTGATAAAAGGAAGATAATACTCTGGATAAATACAGGGTGAGACCTTTTCATGGGGAGTCACCATCCCATCTGCCACCCCTGCAAAGAAAAGCCAGCAGTCATTAGGAGAAGCAAGAAAGAGATCACTTCAAGATCCAATTCAAGGGTCTGGCAGTAATTCAACATAAAGATTTATTGGTCTTGTTTTGTGAATAAAGGCAGAAGATGTCCTCATTCCACAGAACTGACCCCCATATACAAGTAAAGACTTAAGGATCACATAAATCAAAGAGGAGAAACAATCAGCAGCTGTGAAAGCAGGAGGAGATGACGTAGGAAAGAGAAATCATCGTCATTTTCCTGTCAAGTGATATAAATTAAAGCACTGAACCATAGAATCATAGAATCATTAAGGTTGGAAAAGACCTCCAAAATCATCTAGTCCAAACACCAGCCCATCTCCACTAACCATGTCCTTCCATGTACATGGTTCCTGAACACCTCCAGGGACAGTGACTGCACCCCCTCCCTGGGCAGCTTGTGCCAGTGCCCCACAATTTTTCGGAAAAGAAATGTCTCCTAATATCCAACCTGCCCTGAAGCATTTAAGGCCTAAACTACAGTGGTAGAAGGTTCTTAAATATTCAGTGATCACAAGATGACTCCAAGCAAGTCTTCCTTGCTAGTGGTATCTTTTCCCTGGGCTTCAGCTTTCTGTCTACACAACACAGGCAACTATGCACTGCTCCATTTGGAGACTGAAACATTAAATTCACAAAGGGCTGAGTTCAGAAAAGGGTAATGCTAATACTATTGCAAGACATTCAGAGAGACACTGAAATCCCACTGGCTTCATTGGGTTAAAAGCACTTAGCTGAATCAGACCCCAGTCTGGTGGCAGGGACAATAAGACAACCTGAGACAGATGGGCAGGTGGAGAGGACACACACTGGGATATGTCTGGATTTGCTAGAGAAGGCTTTGGAAGGCAACAAGAGAATTAGAAGTGGGAGAAAGCTTTTTAGTTAATTGAAGATTAAGAAGTAGAAAGTGTAACACAGCTGAAGGTATGAGAGGTTCACAGCAGAAGGCAGGAGATTACTCAATATTCTTACACAATAAAATTAATTCCTTTTAATCTTTTTATACACATTGTAAACAAGATCTCTCTATCCTATGAAAATTACCTTCTAAAGGCTGGGTAAATACATTAACTAATCCTAAAATCCCAGAAATCCCAATTTATTTATTTATTTATTTTAAAGACAGAGCCAAGTAGGAAAGAGCTCTGTAAACAGTTTTGACCTTCAGAGAGCTTGGCATTCTGTTTATTTATTTATTCCAAAAATGAAATGCCACGAACAGGAGGGGAAAAAAAAATCATTTAAATGGAAATGGCTACACCTCATTTTCAGTAACCAAGAGGATGAACTCCAAACATTTGCAATATTACAGAAAACTCATAGAGCAGATAACAGGTAGCCAGGAGTGAAGTAGAAGATAAAGCTCCCAGTTCTCTTTTTGTAGAACATTTTAAAAATCAGCTCAGAATCATGCAGCAGGACATGGCAAAGGAAGGAATCTTGACAACAGCTCTGAGTTCACTACCAAAATGACTTAATTGCTGCTACCAATCATTTTTCCATTGGCAGATCATTTCAATCCTTGCTGTTATTGAGGCACACTCACAGCTGTGCCCTGGATGAAAGAGCACGTGTGATCAGATGCACATTTTGGACAGAGGAACCCAGACCACTCTCCAGGTACAGCAATGTCACAGCCAAAGCCCAGGGCTGGGATGAAGAGCATGGCCTGACCCCATGCTGGCATGCATGCAACCACATTGCTTCCCAACCACCACCACAGTGCAGCCCTCCGTACTGTCTCATTTTCCTGCACAGAATGTTCCTTCAGGGAGAAATACCTCAATGAATAATAGGAATGCATTTCCATTTCTCTGTAAATGTAATCAAGCATTTGAAGGGAGAGCTAAAACACGGCCACAGTGTAGTAATCTAATTCTTCTCTACCACATCATACACAGAAAAGCAGAAAGAGAAATGAATAGCCTGGAAGAAGTTTTATAGTTCTTTTTCCAAGTCTTAGTAAGTGGGGAAAATAAACATCAAGATAGCCAATGTTAGATTTAAAAATATGGACAATATCGTCATGGAAAAAATACATAACATAATACAAAGGACACAGCACATGTTTCACTTCTGTCTAAACATGTAGACAGGCGTGTATGCCTGCGTATAAAATGAGCAGGAACATTGCTTATGGCCCAAATAATTCCTTATCAGTGAGATCAGAGTCCCATCACACCCAGCAAAACACAAACCTAAATGGACACCAAAACAGAACCACAGAATCACAGAATCATTATGATTGGAAAAGACTTCTAAGACCATGTAGTCCAATCATCCCCCTACCGCCAATGCTGCCCACTAAACCACGTCCCTAAGAAATGGCAATTTATCCTGGATCTGCTTCCTGAGAGCAGTTAGCAGCCCAGAGAAAGCACTTAAATAAAGGGCTACACATGGACACACTGATGTCTCCCAGCGTGAGCAGCTCTGAAGGCCAATTGCAGAAAATCACAAGGCACAGATACTGCTGCTGACAAGAAACGTGGTCTGAAGTATTCAGAATTCAAGTTTCAAGACAAGAAAACTCCAGCTCAGCAGCTGCTGCCACAGTTTAACAACTGGCAAGGCAGTCTTTCTTTTTTTTGTTCTATTTTTAGTTCTTCTGTGATACTGTACATATTGCTGCCATGACAACTAAACGTTTTTTGCCCATCTGTATGGTGACACAATAGATATATACATTTGTTCGTGAATCTTGCTTTTAAAAGACATAATATTTTCCCAACTTTTTATGTTTTTAAACCTCTCTTTCGAAGGAGGCAGAATATTGCAGCTTCTCGAAAACAGCGGCCCATAAATCACACCGCACAGGCAGTGCATTGCCCAGGAGACACTCCAGCATCGCTTATCACCACCACAAATGAAAAAGTCAAACTGGAGGCTAGTGACAAAGACTGGGGAACATATTCCCTCTCCTTGTTGCCTTTGCTTATCACTGTTAGCAGTGTAACCACTCTCTGATTAGAAACACAAAGACATATTCACAGAAAAAGAAAAACACAGTATGAACGATTAGGGACAGGGAAAGCTATTTTACTGCAATGTAGTTTAATAACTCTTTAAAATATTTGTAAGGTTTTCCATTTCAAGGCTCCCACATCTTTAAAACACAGAATTCAATCAATAAATTAACTTTAGAGGAATCAAGCAACTCAACCAAGGCTGCAGCATCGCTAACCTATGGGTTTGTCTTGTCCCCAGCGCATTTCTATTAAGTCAAAGCTTCTCTTCCACACTACTAAGACCTGGCTCTACAGCCAGGCCAAGTTGTGGCACGAGGACATGGGATAACTTCCAACCACAATATGCAACACACTCCTGAAATCTTTAAAAAGATGCCCAGCCCTGTGCTTTAATTCCAAATTAGTGAAAAACTTGGAGGAATGAAAAAAATGACTCTGGATTAAAGCACTGCATCCTGAAGACAACAGGATTTTTTTAATGGGGAATAATTTGACATTTAGATTGGCAAGGAGAGGAGATTCTCACATACACTAATGTAAAGCAAAGAGGAGAAAACTGCAGCAAAACTAAAAATAAATTAAAACAAAAAAAAACAAAAAAAAAAAAAAAAAAAAAAAACACAGAGAAAGCCAAGAAAGCCATGCAAGAAAGGAACAATCTGCAGCTCTACCTGGAGGGCTAGTAGTGGACATCTCTGCCCTTGTTTCCACTCCCTGTGTCACCAAAGTCAATACAGTTATGAAAATAAAGCCAAAAAAAAAAAAAAGGAGAAATATGAAGCATGCTTCCTTGAAAGAACTACTACTGTCTTTTAAGCCACATAACACAGGAAAGGTTTTGGCAAGCCCCTGAAACTATGTTTGACTCGTTCTTTCAGCACATTCTCGAGCCAAAACATTCCATGCTGCAGGCACTGCTGAAGTGCTCCCCTTTCGTACTGCCTCACATCACTTGGCCCAAAGCCCAGCCACGGGAATGAGTTGCTCAGGTTAATTCCTGTCACCTCTCTGGTGAGCCTTGTGCTGTATTTAAAACAAGGACACCAAGGGTTTCTCACTGACATGGTAATCACTCCAAAAATGCAACACCAAAGGTTAGCTGGGAGCTGCCAAAGCTATTTACCAAAGAAAATAAAGAGAGAAGTGGAGCTCCCAGTGTGCACTGCCCTCACCATTGCTTTCCTGTGTGGCAACGCTCATATTGCACACTAAAACCAAAGCAGAGGGCAGAGGCTGCTCATTTTGGGGTGTTCATCTGCGGCCCCATAGAATCATAGAATCAACCACAGAATCATTAAGGTAGGAAAAGACCTCCAAGATCCTCTAGAACCATCAACCCGTCTCCTCCATGCCCACTAACTGTGACCCTCAATGCCACATCTCCACAGTTCTTCAACATCTCCAGAGATGATAACTCCACCACCTCCCTGGACAGCCTGTGCCAGTGCCTCACCACTCTCTTGGAAAAGAAATTTCTCCCAGTATCCAGCCTGAACCTTCCTTGGCAGAACATAAGGCCACTCCCTCTCATTCTGTCGCTGTTATCTGCAAGAGGAGGCTGACCCCCACCTCACCACAACCTCCTTTCAGGCAGTTGTAGAGAACAATAAGGTCTCCCCTAAGCCTCCTCTTCTCCAGACTGAACAACCCCAAGTTCAGACTTGTGCTCCAGACCTTTCACAGCTTCGATGCCCCGGGCTGGTGTCCAGTGCCTGGTGTCCAGTCACACAGGTTTCCTGGTCCCCCTCCGTCCAGAGACAGAATTCATCATGAACCTTCTCCTTCTGCCTAGCAGTGAAGCCAGATCTCGATAGTTCATCTATCACATCACAAAAAGTACAACCTCTCAGTAACAGAAGCAGCAACAGAAGCACTGCAGCCACAGAAGGCAGGGAACAACAGCAAAGATTCATCTCACTTGATACTGAAATTAATCTTCCATTTTGTTTTCACTGTGCTTTGAATCGAGCCGTGTTTTGGAGTATCACTCAAGCCCAGAAAGCTGAATTGGGCAGCCTGACTGTGGGGCTGTTGGCTATGCCCAGTGCAGTCAATGTAACATTTCTACAATTAATTATTTTGAATAAATGTACGAGCTTAAGTAGGTCACTGAGATACTACGGTTTTCCTTGGAGATTAGAATGGGAAAGATGTGAATCCTGAAGGGGCTTCTCCTTTAACACCCTTCAACTTCAAATAGCAAGTGACCGTATTTACGCTCTTTGTTGTGTGTTTCCATCAAAATCACTTGTAGCATTTTAAAGCCATTAATCATGCGAGCATCATAACTAGCACAAAAATGCCTTTGACAACGTGATGGTCATTAGACTTATTGTACAGACAGGTAAAGTGAGGCATGAAAAGGTTAGCTGCGCCACCAGGGGGATTTTGTATCTTCTGTAACATACAGTAAGCAGCTTTAGCCATCTGATAGCTGCTCTTACTTGTGTTATCATCTCCAGGCTAAGGGGCGCAGACCATAACTACAGTGGAGCGAATAGCCACCCTAATCAGCTAACACACCAAATCCCATCTTAGCAAACATCCTGCTAGCTCATTCACTACTGCTACTTCCACACTAAAGCCTGGACAAAGGAGCAGTTCTGACCAGGTATTATTTCCATGCTATTCATCCAACCTGCTTAAATTCGCAACTCTTTCATCTGAAAAACTTTCCATTGAACAACATCTACAGAATAAACTACAAATTTCCTATGTGGACAAAATGTGATTATCTATATTTATCTTGGTATGAATTTCAACAATGAGAGTTATTGCCCCATAGCTACTTGCATGGATGCACTCAAACCCACAGGGTCTCAGTCATGTTAATCCAGCATAAGACCTTCAACAGCCATTAAAAAGGCAACCCAACCCTCAGCTTTGTAGCTGAGCTTTGTACATGCCAGGTTAAAGGGATCTGGAAATCACAGTTTCACTTTGCTGCAAAAATGGGATTCTTCAACTATAATAATGTTCATTATTAAGTAACTGCTTTTTCTGTTTAGATGTGTCCTTCAGGAACCACAGTGGAGACCATGTGAGAATCCTTCTTTATTTTTTTGCTTGCTTCCTATAAAGACTCCTTGCTTCTTCTTTCCTATCTTTTCTATCACCCTCCTTCCCTTCCCCATTACCCTAATTCATAATAGTGTCCGTCCTCCTCTTCCCTATCTCCCTAATTAAGACTTGTACTAAACTGGTCAGACCAACATTGTTGACCCAGAAAATCCAGAGCAAGTAGCAATGGTGCGCTGTGTGCCTCCTCAGGAGGAACTACAAGGAATGAAGGCAAAGCTAGACAAATTAGAAACCCCATAACCCCATATGCATCCTTTGATAAAAACCAAATATACATTCAATAAAAGCGAGGATCTAGATCCTCAAATGAAAGTTAAGGAAATTCCCTTCTCAGCCACTGAACTAGCAAAATCTGAAAAAAGATTTTAGCCGCTCTCCAAAGGAATCAGAGACAGAGTATGTATGGAAGGTTAGTCTCATTGGTAGAGACCAAATTGTGCTAACGGAAAAGGCAGCAGAAGGTTACTGGGGACCAGGAGTATTTTTAACTACTGGCAACAATCATGCTTCCTGGTCCTTAACACAGAGGGCTACCTGCTGGGCAGGTGGTCTCAACACTTTAGAAAGGGGAGACCCTCTTGCCATTACTGGAACAACGGATCAGTTAGTAGAGAGTATTCAAAAGGCTGCTTGTCTTCAAATGATGTATGATAGAAAGCTGCAGCCACACCATGAATCACTGATGATGATGCCCGTTGAGATCCTGAGAGAATGACTGCTTTAATTAGGGGGCTTCCAGAGTCGTTAAAATCTATAGGTATACAACTGCAAGGAAAAATAGAGGCTATCTCTCAGGAAGAGAGAACTTGGGCAGTGTTAGAAGGAACTGTAATCCCTAACCATCTGCAGTCAGGAAACATATGGACGTGGGGGGAGGTTGCCCAAGAGTTAATTAACTATGGAAGAAAATATGGGTCAGTGGTTTCTTCCTCCAGTAAATTTGAGCCAAGGGAAGTAAGACTTGCAGCGGTCAGTCTTGCCCTCAGGCCACCTGGCCCAAAGCTCAGCGGGACTGGAAGGGTTTCATTGTCAGTAAAAACAGGTAGGCGGAATATTGATCATAAACGTAATTGTCTCTGGACACTGGGCTGGCAAAAGGGTGTTCCACAAGATCTGATGAATGGATTATCCACAGTCAGGTTAGAGAAATTAGTTAATTGGTGACCAGAACAAAAACTCAAGAATCTTGAGGAAAGCAAAACCCCAGGTCCTAGGGCCTTTCCCAGAGAACCTGACCGGCAATCCAAGCCATTAGAAAACTGATGTCTTCGTCTCTCCCGAGTGAGCGGGATGGGGGCAGTGAAGGGTGGATGCATTAGAAAGTGCACAATAAAAGGAAACCAGAACCTCAATTTAACACCTTCTGTCCAAAGGCCTCACCACTCTTGCCAATTACCCACGTGAATCACGATCCAGTGACTGAAACACTCTTATCTCCCTGGCCAGTCTGTGTGATTGACTCAGCTAACCTGAGCCCAGTTTCCCTAACCTTAACGGAATCCTTCAACAAATATCCTTGGAAGGCTAAGGACACCCTGAAAAAAGGAATATGAAATCAACACTTGCCGGATTATTCTCTCATTTTTTAACCACGTTAAAAAAGCCCAGAAAGGACAAGTTGGTGTCTTGTTTTATTTTACAGAAGATTCCCGTGGGACCTTGACAGAAAGGCTAATAGCTAATTTTAACCCTTTGTGTTTTGTGATAGAAATACTGAAGATTTGATCACTCTAGAATACTGAATATACCTCCTGGTTACATGTTTTGGTTGCAATAGTGTTATGTTTTGTGTTATTGTGGATGTAGGTGGTGATTGATATCAGTCCTTGGATCTGTTAAATTTCACAACTGGGTTCAGAGTTTTTACAGGTCATCCTGGCTTACTGGTACTCCCTGCACAGTGATACCATTTCTTTTGACACCTTCTTTCACCCCTTTTTATCAAACTGATTATGATTTGCATGTAACTCCTCCAGTGTTTCCAAATTCCTAACTAACTGGGAAATGAATCAAGGGACCCATCTAATACCTGTTAGATGTGGGCACAAAAGAAATCTATCATAAAGCCTTTTGCTCTGATGCTTTTCAGTGTCACACCAGTCCAGGAGTTCCATCCAAAACATGGCTGTTGGAAAGTGGATAAGTTTTGATAAGAGATGTGCATGTTTCTGGGATTACTCCTCGATGATGGTTTATACTGTGGGGTATGCATCCTGCACACAGTATCCTGTGAAAAGTTCTGTAGACTGTAACGATACTTGAACTTGCCAAGCTAGGATTTATATCTCTCAGCATTTGAATTGCTTTGGAAATGCTCAAGTGGAGACTTCTCATGACACTAAGTCATCTTAGAAAACATTACATGGCAAGTCCACATATTGTCAAATTGGACTAGATAGGCTTTTGGTGAATTAACTGAAGTGTACTCTTGTATGGCTATTCATAAACCTCTACTGAAGAATTCCCGTCTGGACCTTGCTTACACTGGGAGTTCCTGGGTGGGGAAAGCAGCTGATACAAATAGTTCTACTTGTTTTACTTATTTATTTATTATTATTGGTTATTGTTAAATGTGTGTTATTGCCAAATATATGGTTGTCTCTTTTCACTTTCTAACTTTTATTCATTATGTAACATTGGTGTCACCACTCCTGAAGAGTCACCGGCTGGTGTCTGTGGCAAAGTGAATGACTCTAATTGTTGTCTAAAAATTGAATGATAATGAAGAGGTTGCTAAACAAATTGCCCATGGGTGGAACGTCTCCTATTTTGTGTGCTGATGCAACTCTTACGTTTGTTTCTTGTACGATTCCATGTTTTATTCAACTTACAAAATGAGTTGTAACCTCCATGTACTTTCTAACCACTTGTATTGATGATGAACAAGTCCAACAGATCAGGGCAACATTTGTAGCCAAGCCCAAGAAATCTTTTGTAGTAATTGGTAACATTTGACCCACTTCCTCCCCACTCCTCCTTTCCCTCCTGCTTGTTTGCTGTCTTTATTTTTTTTCCTCACCACCATGGAGGGTCACTTATGCTTCATTTCAAGCAATCTTTGAGCCACAGGGTGGTGTGAGAATCCTTCTTTGTTTTTTTGGCTCAAAGCTTGCTTCCTGAGTTATTTCTTGTGATAAGACTGATTTGTTGAGGAGGCAAGTGATGGGTGCTACCGTGTGACAATCAACATCACTTTGTGGACAATTTTAGCTGCTTGCCTCCGGAAGAGAGTGCTCAGAAGTGTTTACTGGTGGAAGATCTGGCCTGTGACTAAATAGCTCCAGCTTGGTATGGGAAAATGGGGAATGATACCATCGTATCCTGTGAAAACAGGATGCAGATGGGCACCTCCCTGCTCCCTCTTATCTGCTGGCAAGACCCAGAAGATAGGAACAAAAGGAGTTTCTGCTGAGATCCCAGAGCCAGAAGCTGTCACTCCAAGGAGAGCTGACTCAACCACTTTGGATTTAGCTGTAAGTTTGTACAAGCATTGAAAAGGGGCCACCATCATCATGGGTACCGTTGCCGTAAATAAAACACTGCCCGACGACCCACCACTACTGAAGATCAATGGCTGTACTACGAGCGACGCTGGATCAATGATGGTGACTATCTTCTTCTTGCTTCCTATAAAGACTCCTTGCTTCTTCTTTCCTATCTTTTCTATCACCCTCCTTCCCTTCCCCATTACCTAATTCATAATAGTGTCCGTCCTCCTCTTCCCCATCTCCCTAATTAAGATTTGTATTAAACTGGTCAGACCAACATTTGAATTGTTGTTTCATAATCTTACGCCAGGTATACAGATGTTAAAAGAACCTCCTCTCTCTCCTATGAATTGGAGCAAGGCAGACCATGGCATCTTCCAGGAGTTGGACTCAATGATCCTTATGAAGCCCTTCCAACTGTTACTCTATGATTCCCAGAACCAGCTGAGCAGAGAAAGGGAATCATGGCTCCCTTGTCAGAGGTTCCCATTACTTGTGGGGACTCTCCAGGAAAGCATGAACCTTCTCATCAAAGTGGACTGGATCACACCTGGCAGAGTGGAGCAGCACAGTTCTCCTCCCTGCAACCACTCAGTTAATTCTGGCCACACTCAGTGTCTAGACAGAACTTCTAACCAGTGTCAGAGTGGTTTTAATTTGTGGATATGGACAAAGAGAAGCAGATTTTCTGAGAATGAGATGGATTTTATCTTTGCCAGTGACAGATTAATGTTCATTATGAAAGATTAAGCAATAAAAGGAAATCCCCATGAAATAGCTGTGCTATTAACAGTATAGCAGTTCAGCACTTGCCTTTCAGAATCAACAAATTCAAACTTTCTAGAATCAGAGAATCATAGAGTTACTTGAGTTGGAAGGGACCCTCAAAAGCCATCTAGTCCAACCCCCCTGCAATGAACAGAGAAACCTGGTTGCTCAGAGTCCCATCCAACCTGACTCTGACTGTCTCCAGGTACAGATCATCCACAACCTCTCTGGACAACCTGTTCCAGTGCTTCATTATAGTTTGCAATTCAGATATTGCCTTCCATGTTTAGCGAGAAGCAGAACTGCTTTTTGACAATTAACAAATGGTGAAGGGCAAATTCTAAGTCAGCAGTCCTAAAATCATTAGGTCTCAATTAAACAGATTTTGTCATTTACTCCTTGGACAGCACAGCTCAATGCCAGCTCTTTTCCATCCTCATGAACAGTCCTGATTTCCTCTCTAATCACAGTCATAAAACATACTTAGTTGGAAGGGCCCCATAAGGATCACTGAGTCCAACCTTAAGCCCAAATGTACCTGTGGGTGCTCTCTCCCCATCTGATCATTTTCCTTTCTCCAGAAGGATGCTCTGCACATCAGGAGTTGCTTGCTGCCCATGCCAAACGACACACTGTTCAAATGACGGCCTCTTGATAAAGGCAAACACACTCCAGATCTCATAAGCAAATGGCTGAGCCGGCCATAGGTCTCACTCTGTGCTCTGTGCCCAGGGCTCCTGTCGTCCTCTGATTGCATCTAGCTGCTGGTGCTCATAGCTATAAGTGCTTTTCCTCCCAGCAAAACGTAGGGCTATGGTCCCAGAGGGAACTGCCTTAATCATGGACTTGGACTGCGATCTGTCATCACCTCGGAGTTACTGCCTAATGATAATTAAGCAAGGTTAAAAAACAAACACTAAGAGAGGCAATTAGAAGTAACAGTGCAAATCAGTTTGTCCTTGCAGTGCATCTCAAGAAGAAACAAAAAAATCTGCTCCTTTTAACACCAGCTCCAGGATCCTGTGTAGCATCAGATGGGTGGTTTTCTATGGCAAGACACCGTGGGAGTCAGAAAAATCCACCTCACTGTACGTTGTGGTAAAGTGCTGCCCCATAACAGAGATGCTGAACACCCCAAGTTCCTGCTGTTGTGTTGCATTTCTACACTGCCATTCCCAACCCCCCTCAAAGAATCAAACTATTAACTTATCTGCGCCTCTCACAACCTATCACTAAAATGGGAAACTACATAAACATTGTACATCAAAGAGCTTCCTTCATTAAAATGTGAAAAATAATTTGTGTACTTTAGATGAAAGGTATTTGGGGACTGTGAAGTATCCCGGTAAATTTAATTAAAGCCCATAGTTATTCTCTCATAAAAAAATAAAGCTTTTGGGGAAAAAAAAGTTATTAAAAATTTTACTGATTCGTAGTGAGGGTTTGGTTTGTTCTTTTTTGCAAAATCTCACCTTATAAACTGAAGCAGTGATGAGAAGCAAAACTATTTTTAATAATCTGTGTGCAGAGTCACATTTCCAGAACACCTGATCATCACAACTTTCGAATGGAGTAAGAGGAAAAATGCCCAATAAATAGGCATAAGTCATTTTGGACTGCAATGATCTGCAAATCAGAAACAAATCTGCTATGCATATTTTGATAAAGCTGAAAAAAAACCTAGAACACTTCGATTGTGAAAAAAGGACCAATCTAGCCCTCACATTGTGGAAACAGATGGTTGTTTAAAACCACATACATTCAGATTATTTTCAGGCCAAGGTAAACACTTCTTAATAATTAGTCTTCTCATAAATTAGAGCAGGAAAGCTTAATTTTGTTCCTTACAGTCGCTAGGATGATTATCCATCAGTTAATGGCTACATGCATGCAGACACCCACATTTTGCCTTGGATAGAATTTACATTTCTGGCTCTAACTGAAAAATCTCATTAATTCACCACAATTTCTCACCAGCCACCCATCAGGCTGCATCTGGCATCACTGCCATGTGCTGCTGGTGCTGCAGGCTCCCCTCCCAAGCCCTGTGCACATCTCCTTTTGCCCCTGTTTGGCTTGGGCTGGTGACTGGGACTCTTCCAGTGTCCACAAACCTGTGCTTCTCAATAAGATTATTTTCTGTATGGGAAGCTCAGATTGATAACCAAAATCTGTTATTTTCACTGAAATAAGCAGCCACCCAGCTCAATCTCTAGACACAAATATCTGTATCTCTTCAGCCCAGAGCTGAATATAGAATCATGGAACAATTTGGGTTTGAAGGGACCCTTAAAATCATGCACATTCAAGCCCTCTGCTATAGGCAGGGACACCTCCCACTAGACCAGGTTACCAATATTTCTCAAGTCTGTCATTTCAGATAACTTGTCAATCACACCTGCAACATGAGAACATTTTGCTCAACTACAAGAAAATACCATCAAAGTAACTGAAAAGCATTCAGTTCTTCTTCTACAAGAAGAAATCTTAGGGGTTGCATGTGACAGAGCATGCAGCTACCTACCCCACACCCTGCCCTGTATGCAGCAGAACATCGGCAGCATGGATCCTGCAGAGGTGACCTCAAAACAACCACGGAAAAAGTAAAGGATGTGACGGTCTGCTCACTGCATGTGAATGGACTAAGTATTTTTTTCATATGAGGCGTGCAGAAAATGATCAAGTCAATGTCAATGGACAACTCAAGTTTGAGAAACACAAAAACTCGTTAGTCTAAATGCCTAATGAAAACCAACTGCAATGAAAGCTCCCCACCCACATGCACAGAGTTTGGCTTTCTCTCAGTTATTTCTTACTGGCAACACTTCAGTGTTAATAAGACACCATAAGTGTATAAAATGTAATAAAGATGTTTACATTAAACAGCAGACTACAAATCAAAAGAATCTGCTCTGTGAGCTGTAGAAGCTCAACTCTGCTCATCCATTTTCAGGTAGGCCTGTATGTACAAACAGAGAGCTGTTGTTCCAACAGAGGAAGGACTGTTTAAAAAAGTTTACCTTATTGACGAAGACCTAAGAAGTTCCAAGACTTGACTGCTGAAATTAGCCAACCTAAGTCTTGAAATGTGATATAATTTTTAGTCAGTGAGAGCAATAAAAAGTGGAAGAGTGCCCAATTCACCACTATATGCAGTCCTTGGAGAAAGAACAACTTTGTACAAAGCATAATTTAAGCCAACTTCCAGGGTAAATTCTTGACACTACGTATGTACTGAAGCAGGGGAAGAAAGGTACAGACTTAGATTTTTTATCATTCCAGTGTTACCATCTCTCTGTGCCACCAAACAAGTCCCAGAAATTCCTGATCACCTCTGTCCAATTTTATTGTTTCCTAAAAAGCCTCACAATCCGCTGCACGGGTCAGATGGGAAGTGTGTCCTCGATATTATTGGTCACCAGGGAATCCTCTTTCTTGGACACATTTCAGAAAAGGATTAGGCAGTGCTGTGAAGTGGTTCCATGTAATCTCAGACACTGCGTTAACATCCATTTTCCTTTTCCTCAGTACATTCCAGGAGGACTGGACTCTTGCATTGCCCACAGCACAAATAAACATGCACTTTTGCATCAACGACATCACTTCTCACAGCTATGGACTTCCACTGGTGCCTTGGAAGATTTAAAATGGATTTTCCTTCCCCAAAGTTTTCCTTTTTCTCTCAATTACCACAAATCACTCATATGTGAAGGTAGATCAGGGTCGGAAGTGATGCCAGGATAAAGCTGGTGCTCAGATGCTCAGACCAAATAGTAGACACAGGAATGAAATTTTATGTCTAAGAGGAGAGTGGGTGGCTTGGTCCCATGGCTTTATGCAGGAGCACCTGGGTGTAACTTAAGGGACTGTGATGCACAGGATAATGTAGGGGTCACTTCGGAGTAAAAAAAGCTAAGGGAAAGAGTAACAGAAAACAATGGTACAAAATACTCTTGTAAGCAAATGAAGGTAAAGGAGGAAATAAAAACTGTATTTCTTTATTAATAAATAAATTGGTCTAAAGGGAGTTACCATGCCTACAGCAGGGGAGTTGCAACTCAATGATCCTAAAGGTCCCTTCCAATCTAAACCATTCTATGATTCTAATTTATTCAGAGACTGAGAAGTGTCCTATTATCACGAGCATCCTTAATAATAAAGGAGCTTCTCCAAACACTTTCCAAAGAAGAAAAACCATGCAAATAACAGTTAGCTATGAAAGCTGTACATCATGAGCTGTTTCATGGGATAGAAAGCCAAGAGGGCTGAACAGCTTGAATGGAACAAGTCTGCATGGCTGGTCTCACTTAGGAAACTTTCAAAATATGTCAAAATGATATAAAGGACTCTTTCAAGTAAATATTTTTGTAAGCTGAGGCATTATTTTAGAGTTTGTATTGTTAAATAAAAACTTAAACAAATTCACTCCAGTGAAACCAAGACTGGCCTTGTTCTTTTACCAATTTATAGCTACAGGTGACAGGGAAATTATAAATACACAAAGCAAGAATTTATAAAAAAAAAAAAAAAACCACTTTCTTCTTTACCACAACTAATTTTAAAGAAAAAGAGAAGTGTTAACAATTACTTTCCTAAAGTTGGATATCATAAATGATGGGAAGATTGCCCTATTAAAAGTTGCCAGAGATAACTCAGAGATTAATGATAACACATTGCAGCAGACTCCAAAATAGCTGCTGCTAGGAATGCTTTACTCATGCCTGACACAGACAGAGGCCGACAGATCAACTTTTGGCTGGAGTTGCAACCCAGCATTCTCCTTCCCATAGAGAACCATGAAGGAGAGCTGGCTCAGCACCAACCAGTGCCAGCCCTAGGGGACAGCTGCAACGAATCTTGCGAGCATCCTCACCCTCCCTTCCCGAGCCAGCACACAGCAGCATGCACTGGCTCTTCTCTTAGCCTAAAGTTACTCTTAAAACTGCTTTTAGAAGCCTCTGCTAATTAAGTGGCTCAGAAATGCTTGCTCTCAGCAGTTAATTTTGCCTGCACTCACCAGGAAAATGAACAACGTCTGTAACACTGATACCTCAAAACTCCACAATGAGTTCAAGTCTATGAGTGAGTCTTCACAGATTTAGTCACCAGCTCTTACATGCTTTGCTAAACAAGTCAGGGAAAAAGGAAGTGCATATCACAAACCATTTTCATTTTTACTTGATTCCGTTTCAAGGAAACACTGGTAATGGTCCCACATAAATATTTATCAGACCACTCAGATTGTAATAAATGGAAGTATCCTTTAACTTGCACACACAATAACTGAAAACTGTTTTAGAAGACAGCAACAATATGCAAGGAGACTGAAGAAATACATTTATCCCCTTCTGCCAGACAGATGTAACAGAGCCGGCAGGTCTGTTTTATTGTAAACTATATAGTCTAGTGTTTCTTGTTTCCATTATTACTCGTTTGAAGCCATGATTAGGGTTTTCCAACACCAACTGGCTTCTTTTTGGATGCCAGCAACAGTTTGTCAGGAATTTCAATCACTCCTGAGGCACCTTAAGAGGTCTCAAAATACATCAGACTGCTACGCTTGGCAATGCAAATCCATGGAATTGATAATAATTTGAAATCCACTTCTATTTAACATCATCTTTAAGATTTCTATGCTGTGCAAGACAGACTTGGCTTACTCATTTGGATTTGTCAGGGCTGAAAACACCTAAGGATAGTAATTTATCGGGGTCATCCTTCAGCTTGCCTTCTTATTAATGGGGGCTGTGCAAGGGTGGAAATGATTGCCATCTAATGCCAAAATTTCAGGTCCCAGTAAAATCAGGGAGCTCAAGCTGCTGAATAATCTTAGAAAATAGCTCTACGAAGTTTCAAAAGTGTTTTTTTAAATCCATGGTTATGGGCTCGGCTTTGCAATACAATCAAATATCCCAGAAGTGTTTCTTTAACACCACTATTTTTTCCCCTACATGTTAAATTTCAGTACAATTTGAGATATTACAGTGCTTTCCTAAGAGGCAGCAGAAGATAGTGGCTTCAGTTTTCCTGCCCAAGCAATGGAGTTAGTCATTACCTGCATCCTGGGGTGCTGTCATGCCAAGTCTGCCAAGACTACAGAAGACTCAGCAGTAGAAGATGCTGTATGCCTCATCTCTCTGCTCCTCTAGAACTCAGCTCATTCCCTTTCTATTGCTAGTACAACCAGAAGTAAAGTAGGGGTAAATATAGAAACTCTTCTAATGCCAGACTGTTACATCAACTGTGCAAAGAGTAGAAACACATGCCAGACTAAAAAGTGGAGCTGGAGTACAAAATTATGTTTAGCTGCACCACAGATCATGAAAAAATGAGAAAGAGGATGTCAGTATTTAGGCTAGAAATGACCTCATCTAACTCAACTTCTTGAAAAGTCAGGCAATCTCGGTAGTTGTCAAAGTCCCTGCTAAGCTAAGACGAAATACTGTTGGCTTCCACCAAGGCAGGTGGCATCAAATGCCCATCATTTGCTGGAGTCCCCACAAGCTCCCAGACAGCAAAAACGTATCACTTTGCTGTGGTATTAACACTGCAAATGTATATGTATGAGAGTAGAGAAAATCCAGCAATTTAAGATGGCAGTAGAGATTTCTGACAGAGACCACTTCTGAAAGACAAATTGTATCCATCAGAGTTATCATTAGGATGAAATCTCAGAACATGCTGCCATCCCAAAAGCCTTTAACACATCTTTTAACATATAATTTAGAATGAATACAAGAATTTATTTATGTATTTATTTATTTATTTTTACAATAAGGAGAGTAAAGCACTAGCACAGGTTGTCCAGAGAGGTGGTAAATATCTGTCTCTGGAGTCACTCAAGGTCAGGCTGGATGGGGTTCCAAGCACCAGACTGAGCTATAGGTGTCCCTGTTCCTTGCAGGGACAGACCAGATGACCTTTAAAGGTCTCTTCTAACTTCAAAAATTCTATAATTATATGATCTTTGGTCATTTCCTGTTACAGCACTCTGGAAATATGAGGATTTTTACACAATTCTTTTCTAAGGAAATGAAATTAGGAGGCTGGTGGGTAGTATGGAGAAATACACCCAGTGAGGAGTGGTATCAGTGACAAAGAAAAGCCTTGAGGTCCTCCATAGCCATGAGATACATATGGAAAAAGTTGTACTGAGGGACATGGTTTAGTGGGAAATATCGGTGATAGGTGAATGGTTGGACTGGATGATCTTAGAGATCTTTTCCAACCTTGGTGATTCTATGATTTTATGCTATTCACCCACATTTGACAGTAAGAACAAAGAACAAGATTTTATTTCCTTTCTATAGACAGAAAAGAGGGTGGGATGCTCCTGTCCAGAGAATTTTTAGAGCATGACTCAACCAATTTATTTCATATTTTTACTTTGGAATGTAATAAATTATATTTTCCAGTCAACTGTTCTCTGTTGCCCATAAGGAAAGCCTAGCTCTGACTGCAGATGATCACATTTCAGTATGTACATTACATCTCGAGTCCAAGAGAAAAGAGATGTAAAAAAAAAAAAAAGATCCTGAAAGGAACACAGAAGGAAAAAGAGAATCCAAAAGTGGCAAGATCACATTACACACCTCTCTGCGTAGGTATTTTCAATGGCAAGCTTATGACATTTATCCGAGAGGCGACGAATAGGCCGATCAAGACAGAAAATCAATGAGTTTGAACTGTATACCTAGGTTGGCATCAAACTGCTGAGATAGGAAACAATAAAGAGTTTTCTCCAAAAAAGCCTTTTTTTTTCCCTCTTTTTTTGATGTGACTCATGAGCTGTTTTGTAAATCCAGGAATCATCATCACCCACTACTGGCTAAGGTACTAGTGGAAAACTGGGGTTCGAGTTGGAGGAGGTCAGGAATTGCTGCCTTCTACAGATGGAGAGTTTCTGTTGATATAGAGATTTGTAATGGCTTCACTCCCTGGTAAGGGAAATTAGAATAAATCCAGAGAAACAAAGAAGGAAGTTACTCATGAGGTTGTAAGACCAAATAAATGTAAAATTTTGCTTATGAACTGAAGTATTTAACAGCAAATGCTGTAATGCAACAGCAACGATCCTCAAATCTGGTTCTCCACAACACAAGATGAAGAACCATAGTGAGTGAAGCCCATATCCTACAAAACAGCAGCAATATCAGAATTTGCACATGTATCCTTTGCAAAATGATCCATATTGGCCTACAGACAGTTGGACTGGATGATCTTGGAAGTATTTTCCAGCCTTGGTGATTCTATGGTTCTGTGGTTCTATGTGGGCTAATCTCAAGCCTGCTCACCATGAACCACAGGCTCAGACCTGAAAGTAGAAATACTAATAGAAGTACCTGCCCCAGCAGCCAAGTCAAACTCAGCTGGAGTTAAATGTACTGTATCCATCTAGAAAGGATCAAGAACAAATCCATCCTGCCAAAAAGCACATGGCAGCATGGCTTGGTGAGGATCCACCATGCAGTAAAATTCATTCGTCTTCAGGCTCCCCCACAGCTTCTCTGGGTATCAGCACACCCCAGGGAATACAGGCACAGCTGACACCACTATGCTGGAATATTGCAGAAGAATAAAAATAATGCATTCGAGCAGAATTCTGCTGAAAGCACAGACTTGCTTGGAGTCCAGCCTGCTCGCATTTCAGGATGAATTTGGCCCAGTTTATATCTTAATGATTATAATGGATACTGCAGTCTTCTTTTCATTAAGGCACTAGCCAAAAATATTGATTTGTTGTACTTCATGCTCCTGCTTACCTTCACGAATTTCAAGAGGCGGTGCATAAACCAATAGAGTCGGTCAGTTTTAAAGTGACAAATTAACTGCACTGAAAGTAAATAAACAGCTATCTCTTTGCAAATTAATTCAATATGTGACTTGAGCTCTTTTCTACATCTAGGAAGCTGATTCATCACTCAGCAGCATTTAAGTTGCCACCAGTTTAGGAGCAGAATGTTAATGTTTTGTCCTGTTTGACACAGCAGGTCAAATTCTGCTCTCAAGTTACAAAAGCATAACTTGGAGTAGCTCCTGAATCCCCAAAACTTGCTCCCACGCACCCAAGCTGCAGTCATGCATGCAAGTGTTCTTTGAGTTGCTTTCAAGATGGCTTAAGATACATTGAACAATTGGGGAAAAACAGATACAAAAAGGATCCAAAAGAGAACTGTGAACTATTGTGGAATGGAATACCTTCTGGAATGGCTGAGACGGCGTAGCTGATGGGGTTTGCTCTTTTTCATGAAAATACTCATGAAAAACAAGGATTTGCAAGATATAAAGGTCTTTTATGTTGAGATTTTTTTTGCATTTTTGTTTGCTTGTTTTTTGCTTTTTATTTTCACAAACCAGATTTCTACCTGAAGGGAGGTTATGGTGAGGTGGGGGTCGGCCTGCTCTCCCCTAGGTAACTAGTGATAGGATTATAGTGAATTGCCTCAAGTTGTGCCATGGGAGATCCAAGTTGGACGTTAGGAAAAATTTCTTCTCAGAAACAGTGGTCAGGCACTAGAACAGGCTGCCCAGGGAGGTGATGGAGTCACTGACACTGGAGATGTTCAAGAAACGTTTAGATGTTGTACTGAGGGACATGGTTTAGTGGGAAATATTGGTGACAGATGGAGGTTGCTCTGGATGACCTTGGAGGTCTTTTCCAACCTATGATTCTATGATTTCAATTCCAGGAATAAACTAACCCTATTTCTGTCATCTCAACATGTAATTCATGTTTTAGTGAACAGGGGCTCTAACTCAGTTCTGGGTATCGCCTTGCTAATAAAATAACTCAGGTTAATTTATTAATGAACAATACATGCTAACGTATATTCCTGGAAGCCTATTTTCTAACAATCCTTTTCACTTCAACAAATGTTGAATCCTGGGATTTTCAGAACAAAGCTATTTTCAGACCAATATCCTGTAGGCGTTCGGAAAACTTCGGAATGTTACGGGACAGAATCTCCCCCGGCACATCAGTAGTAGATAAGAGTAGGTGACACCCAAGAGAGGCGGTAACAAAGTAGAGATACTACAAGTAGAAGTGTAGGATGGAATGAAATCGCCATTTTCCAGCATGCCACATTGAGTCTGGTTGTGCTGTTATTGGCCCCTGAGCCGGGATAGGCCAGGTTCGCTGAGAAGAGCCACACTCATCGGTATCCGATGCAACAAATGGTGACCCTGATGTGATACGGTCGGTGGTTGGGCTCGGACAGTGTGCCTGTCGGTGGTGGTACCCTGAAGAGGCAGCAGGTCGCTGACGTTCCCCATGGAATCCGTAATTAAGGTATTCCTTCATCTTTGCAAGGAATATTGTAGCAAGACTGTTCCTTCTAAGAAGGATATCTCTGCAGTCCTCTCACTTTTAGAGAAGGAGGGGGAGTTAGCCTCCCGGCACGATCTTTTGATCCCAGATCAATGGGACTCCTTTACTGCCACACTTTGTCAACGCACAATGAATGATCAGAAGGCCGCAGAGCTTAAGACATGGGGCATCGTGCTCGGTGCCCTTAAGGCTGCAAAAGAAGAAGGGAATCTATCGGGGGTGGTTCGCAGCGTGTAAGGAATGTACACGGACCCTGTGGGGGGGGTTGAGGATGCGGGAGGCTCTCATTGCAGGTGCCCGAATACCGAAAAGATGGCCCCCGGTGGCTCAGCCGCACCTGAGATGAGCGAGAACAAACAACAGGAGGCTGCAAATTGTGCCACAGCAATAACACCTTGTGAAACCGGTTCTAACAAGACAGAGGGGGGAGAATTCCCCCCTCCATATCCTCGCCAGTCATTGTATCCTTCTCTAAGTAACATGAATTGGGGGGGGAACAGTGATAACAACAGCCCACAGGTGCCTCCGTTGGCACCACCAATGGTGAGCGGCTCAGCAACAAAGAGCGGCTCACAGCTAAGGGGCAGGCCAACATCTGACTGGTCAGCGATAAGGGAGGCACTGCTAGAGGGAGGAGATGTCCCGGACCCCTCAGCCTTCCCAGCGATAGTAGGGGAGGAGGGCCCTCAATGGGTGCCCCTCGACTCAAAGGGAGTCTCCCGCTTGGCGGAAGCTATTGGGGAAGGGGTTGCGGGAAAAACAACCGCTGATACCTCCGAGAAAGCCCATTCACAAACGTACATGGTTTGGTCTCATTCTTTTGATAATGTCGATAAAGAAAAGAGAGGCGGTCCACCTGATTCAGCAACCCATGAATGTTTGGATAACTTGGGCTAACCAAACAGGAAGGCAGGATTTCTGTTTAGCCTTACAGTCTGCAGCCTCACCCTTCAGAACTTGCCTAATTGGAATCCCGCTCAATTATTCTCGGGACTCCAAGATATTTGAGAAATATGTTACCAATCTTACATACTGCAAGAAATTCTACTACTCGGAGGCTAGCATGTCCCAGTGCCTTATTCAGTCCCTTAACATGACGCTCCCTTGGACCCCTCCGGAGTTGCAACTATTGGGGTCTGAAGGGGTGAGCAATGGCACCCAGTTCAAGTATCAGGAAACATGTGTTGGGTTCGCAGGGTTTGGGGTAGACGGACAACTATCGAACCCCACGATTAAGTGCACCTCCTTGGGGAGGATAGCCCCTATCGGTCGCTAAGGGTCGTCAACCCAAGAGATGTGAAAACATTTTCTTGGCAAGGGCCATATTGTGGGTACACTTGGAATTGAACAAAAGTAGGCTTCCCCAACTCTAACAACTACACCACAAATTATACAAACAACATCTTGTATAAGTGCACCGCCTGCGGCCCCTGCAGTAGAGTATGCAAAGTGGCAAACTCGGAATGCTGTTGTAACATTACCCGACAATGGGAATAATACGGATGGGGGTACCCCTACCAATTGGGAGAGTCTCGTAGGTGGGGGGAGACACTATGGGTGAACGACAGTAAGGCACTACCCCCAGGGGTGTTCCTGATATGTGGAGATCGGGCTTGGCAAGGAATTCCCCGCAGAGCGGTTGGGGGACCGTGTTATCTGGGGAGACTTACCATCTTGACCCCGAATCTCTCAAAGTGGTTAAAATATCGAATTCGAATGTGGGGGGTAAGCACAAAAGATCGATACGGCACCTGACCGAGGACTGTGGGGACGAGGTCCGGTTATGGGGCGCTACGGTGCGTATTTTTGCCTCCGTAATAGCCCCTATCAGAACAGCACAGGCATTAAAGGAGATCGAACGATTAGCATGCTGGTCGGTAAAGCAAGCCAATGTGACTTCACAGCTACTGATAGAACTGCTGATGGATGTGGATGGAATACAACACACAGTGCTGCAAAACAGAGCTGCTATAGGCTTTTGTTACTAGCCCAGGAACATGGACATGCCAGGATGTTGAAGGAATGTGCTGTTTCAACTTGAGCGATCATTCGGAGTCCGTGCACAAGAAACTACAATGGTTGAAGTTACATGCCGAGAAGATATCAATACGAGAAGACCCATTTGCAGAATGGCTGCGGGGATTGTTCGGGAACTGGGGCTCCTGGCTGATTCCCATAGTTAAAGGACTTGGTTTAGCCTTAATCGCTGTACTTATAATCGTAGCTTCTGTACCCTGCTTTATAAATTGTATCCAGAAATGTTTGCAGATAAACTATAACTTATAGGTGTTGCGAGCTATATGGGATGTAACGGGGCAAGGCTTTCCTGCCATGGGGAGGGGGAGATGTAGGCGTTCGGAAACCTTCAGAATGTTACGGGACAGAACCTCCCCCGGCACGTCAGTAGTAGATAAGAGTAGGTGACACCCAAGAGAGGATGTAACAAAGTAGAGACACTATAAGTAGAAGTGTAGGATGCAATGAAATTGCCATTTTCCAGCATGCCACATTGAGTCTGGTTGTGCTGTTATTGGCCCCTGAGCCGGGATAGGCCAGGTTCGCTGAGAAGAGCCACACTCATCGGTATCCGATGCAACAATATCCTATTGCTGAGCTTCATGCTACTCAATAATGTAGGCCAACATTTTCAAAAACTGAAATTCATGTTCAACTGCCTAAATAACATCTCCCACGCATGTGCAACTTCTATTAGCACCTTCGCATATGTGAGTTCTTAAAATTTCTGGTAATTAGACGAGGTGTCCTCTTGACTTCTGACATTTAACTTTAATGTTTCTTTGACTATCATCTTTGCACAGTCGCAGCTCAGAGGCTACAGCACAAATAGAATGAAAATATTTTTCACTGCTTATGTTCAGACAAGATCCATTTGCATTTGTAATGTCATCTGTTTTTCATAACGTTCAGTTTAGAAAGTTGTCATTTGATTAAACAGTTTGAATTTGTCAAAACATACATGTTAATCTTATGCTTTAATACTACATTCACAAGTAAGAGCTTTAGCAAAATAAGACACACATACAAAGTCTGCTTAAACCACAGTAAGCCCACAGAGTCAACATCTTTAATATAATTTTTGAAACTGTTGACTAAATTTTCTAATATTACTTCTTCTAGTATCACAGCTGCACTGTTGCTCTCAACAGCTATCAAACATTTAAACAGCCAGCTTGTTAGCTGTGTTTTATCAGATGGTCTTTTATATTTCGTGTTTCCTACATTTTTCTACAGGATATAGTAGAAGTGAAGTTTAATATCTTAATGTCAATGCTACTGTCACCACAGGCTGAGCATATCTTACCCTGTATTTCTGCCTTTACACAAGCATGCCTACACTGACGAGGACCATGTGCTACAGTACAGTACATGATGCAGAATGGCATCTCATTCCAGTCTGCTCAGTCCCATAAAAAATTACCCTCACCAACAACAAGTCAGTGAAGCCAGTCTTATTTCTTGCCTCTTCCTTCCTTCCATTGGGTTTAACACCGCATTCAAGTTCATGAGTGTTGTGACTCTGTTGAGGTAACCTGAGCACCTTAGAACGATCAATAGATAATACCGTGTTGCAAAAAAGACCTTATGGAACTATCACTGCTTTTTAAATGGAGTCATTACACAGCTACTGAAAAGCAATGTCCATTATTTCACACCCACAGAATGATGAATGTAAGCAGATAATTAAATCATGTCATTGCTGTGCCCGGAATATTCTTATTTATAACTTTATCTTTCCTGTTAAGAAGACATGAATCTCTTGTTCTGAGTAGAAAATAATTATGCTTAAGCTTTCCTTTTGCAAAAATCTCCATAGAAGGAAAATGACATTAGAAACAAAACTCACCAGTCTCTTCATCTATGCTGAATCTCCCCAGTCCACTGCCATCTCTGATGGAATACTGGATCTCCCCATCCCTTCCAGAGTCCTCATCTCGAGCAACAACTTGCAAAACACTTGTACCAATGCGGGAGTTTTCCTTTACAGATCCAATGACAGCAAAGTCAGGAAAATAAGGAGCATAGAGATTTTCATTAACATCCACCACTTCCACTTCCACAAAAGAAACAGAAGAGAGAGAAACTGGGCGTCCCTTATCCTTGGCGCGCACAGTCAGGTTGTAGAACTGCTGCTTTTCATAATCCAGCTCTTTACTCAAACGGATAGCACCACTGGCTTTGTCTATCTCAAAACGCCCATTGTAATCATTCACCAGAGAGTATCGGACCTGACCTCCCAAGCCAAGATCTGGATCATGGGTTTCCAACCAAGCTATGACAGTGCCAACTGGCAGGTCCTCAAGCACCTTCACATTGTAACTGGATGGGATGAAGGCTGGAGAACAATCATTGACATCATCCAAAAACACCTTCAGAGGCACAACAGAAAACTGCTGATGACCGCTCTCTGCTTTATCCCTAGCTTCAATTTTTAGGGTGTAATTTGCTTTTGTTTCCCGATCTAGTTGATCAGCCACATACACCACTCCCGTAGAACTGTTGATGGCAAACTGCTGGGTGTCTGTCAGAACTGAGTAAGTCACTTCACCGTTGGACCCAAGGTCTTTGTCTCTGGCTTCTACTTGTATAATTTCTGTACTAATACTTGTACTTTCTAAAATGTTAACTGAGTAACTGTCTTGTAAAAAAATTGGCTTGTTATCATTTGCATCCCC